>NC_141689.1:1071886853-1071913620 GCF_964263255.1 Lissotriton vulgaris | reverse complement strand
GAGATTGGTAAGTGTCTCAAAACAGTTGATAGTAGACACATTAAACCGACACATCTGACCCAGTGATTGAGGTTTCCAAAAAATTAATAGCATTATTATTACTCATATGGATGGTAAAAGTAACCCAATGGTACTAAATTAACTCCCTGCCTTGAGACTGTATAGCTTCCAGCTCTATTCAGAATTAGTTGTACTAATTGCGGTGTTTTAAATGTCAGCACCACACAATCCCCAGTCAGGTTCTTTTGGCTTCTACCTACCCACACTACTCTCCTTGCCATCTTGAATTCTTCGAATAGTCTCTTGGTTAGGCCCGTCCTGGTGCCCAGCCAATGTAACAATCTATTTCTTAGAAGCTCCCATGATTCTACCGTCCCTATCTGTAATCTCGGGACGTTAGCTAACACCACTACATAGGGTGTGGCAGCTGGTGGTAAATCCAGATATGTTTAATGCCACTCACCTTCATTATCGATCTGGGTGCTGATGGTATTAAAATTGGGGCTTGAGGAGTGTTTGGGGATAACCTAGTCTAAGGGGGTTGTATGGGTGGGAGCCTCATGAATAATAGTAGGGGATTTCTCAACTCTTTTATGTGATGCTTGTGCTGGTTCCTTTTGGCTGTCAGGGGCAGAGTGGTGCGCTTGGTGTCTCATGCTATTATCTAGTTGGTCTTGAATACTCATTTGCACAACTGTAGACCTAGGTGTCTAGTTTTCAAACATAAACAAGTTTCCTCGTTTTCTGTAGGTGTTGGTGGAGCTAGGGTCCAAAATCTAGAACTACCCACAATAGAAATAAAGGCTCCATTTTCAGTGGAAAAATGTGATGCTTCCATGTTGCGCTTTGGGCGTTTCCTGACACAGGCACTAGATCTTTTATTGGGAGACTTGGGGGAATCCGTGGTAGACAGAAATGTGTGGCTCCTTGCAGATTCCAGAACTTTTCATCAAAGAAATTTAAAAAAAGTATTTTTTTTTAGTCGAGGTTTGCAAGGGATTCTGGGTATAAAAACATGGTGAGAGCCACACATGTCAGCCCACCTTGACATGTGCACAATCTTGATCCAACCCCACCCCTCTGCGCCCCCACCTTTATGTTAGACTCAAGTTTGTGAAATGAGTTCTCTGTACAGCCAAGCTGGTCCTGCCAAGGCTTGTTGTGTCATGGTCTTTACTTGCATTCTGACACTTCTGCATCTGTAATGGACAGGTGGGACGCTTACCAGGCATCTGCAGTTTTTATTCTCTAATTTTTGAGCAGTGCATTTTGTGCTGTGTTTGGGACTGGAGGACTGGGACAGTAGCAATGAGCAGTCATTAAACATAATACGTGTGTCATTAACACACGGATGTGAGCTGTATCAAAGCCAAAGGTTTCACATATGTCACTTCCTTGGCTGCTCAACTGGTGCTTGAAAAGAGGGAGACACAAAGTGACTGCAAGTAGCAGGACCGAAAGGCTACTTGCTACAGACGAGATGAACCTCGGTTTCACCGACCCTCTCTGGCTTTCTCCGACCCTCCCTCGGTTTCTCCGACCCTCCCTCGGTTTTTCCGACCCTCCCTCGGTTTCTCCGGCCCACCCTCGGTATCTCCGACCCACCCTCGGTTTCTCCGGCCCACACTCGGTTTTTCCGACCCACCCTCGGTATCTCCGGCCTACCCTCGGTTTTTCCGACCCTCCCTCGGTTTTTCCGACCCTCCCTCGGTTTCTCCGGCCCACCCTCGGTATCTCCGACCCACCCTCGGTTTCTCCGGCCCACCCTCGGTTTCTCCAGCCCACCCTCGGTTTTTCCGACCCACCCTCGGTATCTCCCACACACCCTCTGTTTCTCCGACCCACCCTCGGTTTCTCCGACCCACCCTCGATTTCTCCGGCCCACCCTCGATTTCTCCGGCCCACCCTCAGTTTCTCCGACCCTCACGCTGTTTCCGACCATCTCTCGGTTTCTCCGACCCTCTCTAGCAAAATCCTTTGTGAATAGGGAAATGCGTTGGCCGGACTGGTGAGTCCAGGCACCGGGCAATCCCCCGGTAGGCTGGAGGGGGTGGGGGGGCGGTTTTTGAAAAAAAATAGGCCGGTTTTGTGGCTGGGGGCCGATTTTCAGTCCGACCGTCACAGCCTGTGACGGTCGGACTGAAAATCGCCCCCCCCCAGGCCACAACAGCGTCACTCTAATCACTCACTTAGTTAGGGACATCAGTCTGAGATACTTCCAAGTTAGTAGCAGAATAGCAGTAGCGCGCCAGCAAGCTGTGATTGACCGGTGCACAACATTGCTGAATGTTGTTATGTGCAAGTGTGCAACCTAACCCCAAACGACGGAGGAGGAGGTGCCTGTGCGCGCAGAATGATGCCCTGTCTCCTCCTGCCGCGTCTGCGCGCCTCTCCAGGGTGGGGAGCGGGGGTGTAATTCCCACATGCGAATTTCAATTTACTGCGCGCGTGACTGCAGAGTGATGAGAGCGAGCTGCCACGGTCCACGGACGGACGGACGGTACAGAAGCGGCCACAATCCACATGACATAATTGTAGGCTAGCCCCCTGTGTCACTAGTCAGCAGGCCTGAGGTGAGTCCGTTCTTCCGCCCCCCCCCAACCACCCCCCCAGATTCTGTTAGATGCAAGCAGCGCGACCGCTATGTACCCCTGGTAAGTTATAACCTGACCAGGCCTCAGGGCACCTCACTGCGAGGAACTGTATTTTTGTTGTGTGTAGTATTATGTTTTAACGTGTAGTAAAGAGGTTCTCGTTTATAAAGATACGGACTGGGCTGTACAGACAAGTTGTTCTGCTGTGAAGTGTCTGTTGAGTGATGAGCCCTTTGTACCCCCACACATGAACCTCCCTGTGAAGCTGTGACTGCCCCCACCGCAGCGATGAGAGCAAGCGCTGAATAGGAGAGCTGGAACAATGTTTAGGGGTGGGGGGTGCTGGCCAGTAGTGTGACCTCATGTTTTTAAAATAATTTTGGTATTACTGACTAGGGAAGTGCAGATGCAGCCGAGTCGTTTGTCCCTCGAGGATGACTCCTGTGTAGCATCTCTCAGGTCTAACTCATAAAGTACTGGAATGCACAGGAAAGCGCTCCTAAAAAATGTATTACCAGCACCAAATTGCACCAAGTGAGTGAGAGCAGCAAGCCAACTACTGTCTGACCTCTGCGTCCTCGGCGTGCAGCACATAAAACACTCTTATAAATATTGATTTGTTTCATCCTTCTATAAAGCTTTCTTTCCATTACTCTTCAGTTTTTAAGAAGTAACATGCCACTGTTGCACTTCTAGTTTCGATCCGACTTTTCGAAATACTTAGACATCAGAAAGGAAGACGTTTTTTATTTGATTGTTTCAATAAACTTAAGGCCTGTTTTCACCTTTCACACTGTTGTGCGACCCCAGCCAGAGTGTCTTTCAGTTCACCTTACAAATACAAAATTCATACATTTTGTCATGAGGCAAACAGTCCTAAATCTCTGTAGTCAAAAACTGTAGCTGCAGTTTGTAACACAAAACAGTTTCATGTCTACTGCAAAATGTAGGTGTTTGAACAAACATTGCAAAACAGACCCTTCAAAAGACATCTTTATGTCGCATTCTACATTTGGTCTTCTTCCTGTCCTTGGCCCAGTTTGCAGAGCTTTGGTAGGATGGGCTCTGGAACATCAGACGCACGCAAACACCCCGAGCCCCCACGGAAGAGGCCAGCAGTCTCTGGTTGTCCTGTGCCCTCCTCCCCTCCTGAAGGCAGTCTGACTACCAAACACCGTACAGCAGCAACGAGTAGGGGGGGGGGGTTGGGGGGGGGGGGGTGCATCACCCATTTGCCCGCTGCAACCTGTGCAGGAAAAAAATGGCAATGAAAAGATTTCAGCAGCAGCCAGGCTACCAAGAGGCCAGAGACATGCAGGGCATGTCCTCTGCTGATGATTGGCAGCCTGAATAACTGAAGCAGTGGCTGGCCAGCAGGGTTGGATTGGGATTCAAAATCGGCCGGGGCATGCAAAAAAAAAGTGGCCCACATTTGCATATTGCCTTTCCCTACAACACTGCTTCGGCGAAATTTTATATAGGGGGGTGGGAGGGGTAACAAAAAATGCATCGATTAGTTTACACACCGACCCTCTCTGGCTTTCTCCGACCCTCCCTCGGTTTTTCCGACCCTCCCTCGGTTTTTCCGGTTTTTCCGACCCTCCCTCGGTTTTTCCGACCCACCCTCGGTATCTCCGACCCACCCTCGGTTTCTCCGGCCCACCCTCGGTTTTTCCGACCCACCCTCGGTATCTCCGGCCTACCCTCGGTTTTTCCGACCCTCCCTCGGTATCTCCGACCCACCCTCGGCTTTTCCGACCCACCCTCGGTATCTCCGGCACACCCTCGGTTTCTCCGACCCACCCTCGGTTTCTCCGGCCCACCCTCGGTTTCTCCGACCCACCCTCGGTTTCTCCGACCCTCACGCTGTTTCCGACCATCTCTCGGTTTCTCCGACCGTCTCTAGCAAAATCCTTTGTAAATAGGGAAATGCGTTGAAAGTAAGGCCCTTGATATTTATGGCTATGAACTGGCATTGAGCTATAATGAGGCCTTTTATTGTGATCAGCATCTCAGGAGGTGCCCGATCCAGAGTGCCCTTGTCCAGATGTGCAGGGCAGACATAATAGTCAATGTTGTATTTGAGTAAATCTGATTTTGCGTGTAATAAACTACTGGCATGTTAAGTTTAAGTTACCATTCATTCTAGAATGCCTTCTTGTAGGGTCCCTGTTCAATATTCAGATGGACTTGCGTGCAGGTGGGAACTGAGACAGGGCTTATGTTGACTAAGAACTATCACCTAGAAAGCATAGTCCCTATGCTATTGATTACATGCAGAAAATAACATTTTGGAAAAAGAAACCTCATAGAGCAACAACGAGCAATTATTTCCAGCCCGGGGGAAAAACAGTTTGGACAGAACAAATAACAGCAGGACAAAGAGGAGTCAGGAGGTGCCAACGGCTTAAATAGAGAAAAAAAGCAAAACTGATAATGTAAAAAAAATGAATAAACTAGATCGCGAATGGTAAAGCAAAGAAATACAAGCCCCGATTTGGAGTCGTTTTTGACACGCCGTTGTGCTTGATCGTCAGAGCCGGCAGTATTGCCTGCTCTTAGCCGAGGCAGCACTGGTGGTTTCGGCTGTGAGACAGGAGGAGCGATGCCCTTCCGCCATCTGCTGAGAGTTGAACTGTCCACGAACCCCTGGCATTCGTGTCTGAGAAGATGATTACGCTGCACCCTATGGAATCGGGGGTGACCCTGTCACTTTTCCACGACACAAGCACACTTAAACCAACTTTCTGCTTGCGTACATTACCAAGTGCACATGGGCTGGGAACGCTGCTGTTAAATAGAGGCAGTAACACTCTGACATACACCTGCAACAGAACAATAGGCAAAACATAAAAAAATATATAAATCCTCACAGCAAAATCCGGATTTTCAAAAAGTGACCAGACCCGTTATATATAATTGTCTCTTTATTTCTAGACCAGCTAATCCTTTCGTAATTAATGAGCTCTTATGGTCTAAGAGGTCAGTTATATGGTCTCAATATATCTTAAGATGGTGGAGGATCTGTACACAGGTAAATTGGTGCAACTTTGGCATCTCATGGGTATATTAGTATGATCCTCACCAGTGGCATGCTTCATCATCGGATCCTCACCCACTACACCTAGTGTGAGTGGGTGGCCTCAATGAAGTTTGCAAGAGGAGCTCTTTGTCTAAGGGATAACGAGTGCAAGTTACATTGGCCTTCAGGATCCTAAATCCTGTTTACTAGCAAGGTCCTTTGGTGAGAATAAATGCAGTGAGATGTTTAGTTGGTATAATGACCACCAATCAGTGGGTCGACATATTTGAGCCTGTATCTAGTGCCACCAAGGGTCAATAGGCTTTCTTCAGGACTGCAAATGTACATACCAAACTGGACCTTTTCCTGTAATGGTCTCTGAAACAAAAAAGCTTAATTGTATTTCTGTTGGGGGTAATTGTGACGTCTTGATATTGTATTATGTCATGCTCAGGCACAACTTGGTTGTAGTGTGTGACAGGGCATGCAGAGATGTGTGTTTGCCCTCCAAAACTTCAGACAAAACATACACACAAACACGTGGGCACAAACACGTGGGCACAAACACACACACCCCGCCCCACCCCACCCCAGAAAGGCAAATGAAAGCAAATCATATTTGTCGATAGTGTTCAGCATGCACACGTAGGTGTATATCAGAAATAAAAAATACCTAAAACCTACATACCCTCTATTCACTAGGACTTCATGAGGTAGTGCGGATGGGAGATCCCAGTAGTCGCATTCTGGGGAAATAAAAGTGATAGCATTTTTAAAAGAATATATCCAGTACACATGGTCTTTGGTTGCCCCCCCCCACCCCCTTAATCACGCATTTACTTCATCAAGGGACTACGTCCTTCCTTCTCCGATTCTCGCTGTGTCTGGCCGGGCTGTATTTTTGCAAGATTCCGGAGATAAATGCCGGGTGACACTTGATCGGGGTTTAATCGCATTGGTTTTGTTGCCTAATTAAGCGGGAGGCTAGGAAATGTAGTCCCGCCTCATGTTCTTGTTCCATTGGTAATGTAGGTGAGGAATAAGGTGGCCATTCGGCTCTCCTATTGGTGAAGGAAAAGACACAAGGTCTATGGAGGTAGGGAACTGTAGTTCAGCCACCCGGTTACAAAGGGTTAAATGCAGATACTGGGGTTTTGTTGGGTATTGTATATATAGGGAACCCACAGAAAGGAAATTCTTGAAATGCACACTGGGGTGCATTGAAAAAGTGCTCAACAATACTAAAAAAAAGTGAACCCTCATTGTGAGGCTGGTGCAGTAAGTACTAATAAACAAGGTGGTTAAAAAGACACAAAAGGAAAGTGGTTTATGCTGATTTTTCAAAACTTCTTACTGGTTATGCATGGGGTATTTTGTCCATTACGGTATATTCCACTGGGGGATATGATTGTTTAGTCCATTTTTTTGTGCATGGATAGTTTGTAAATCCAACGCTGTTCCTACTCCTGAAGGATATTCTCTAGGGTTCTTGTTCCTGCATCGACTTGTTCTAGGAAGATCCACCTGAGAGATTTAACAGTGTCCTGTCAATATGTAGTGTTTCTCCATTTTTGCAGTGTTGCGTCTGCACCTGCTTTTGCTCCGGTGCTCACATATCCTGGTGCCCCTTTTTCTCGTAGCCATGCCTACGTATTTAAGATTGCATGTTCAGATTATGAGGTATATCACTTGTTTCTCAATTGCCAGGGGAACGTTGACCTAAATCTATTTCTTTAGTGGGTAGGGGTCAGATGGCAAACACCACACTGGCCACAAGGATGTTGACATACTACTCCTGGGAGACCAAGGGCATTGTGGATGGTGTTAGTTGATTTTGCTTTAGGTTTAGGTATGCACAAGTGTATCTCTCAGATTTGTTTGCTCTTTTGTTGGAAAAGAGGGGGAAATCACAATATCTGGGACCTGTGTTGAGGATACGCAAATTGCTTTTGATGATCTTCTTAACACTATCTGGGGAAATATGGTATGCAGTAATGCATACCAATGACAGTTCTGTCTTTTCTTTTACTGGAGTTTCCAGTAGTGCATCTCATCTGATTTCTGGCTCTTTTTAGGTCTCGTCCTAAGCAACGCGCATGCGTTGCATAGGAGGGGACCTAATGCCATGGCAGAGCTTTTTTAAGCAAAGAAGTGCACGTGTTGCATTGCTTGCAATGCAATGCGTGCACATCTTGGCGATTTCCTTTTGGGATCGCCCAGTGCTATATGGTTGCACGCTCCCGAAAGGAAATCGCCCATGCCCCCTCCCCCTGCTGTATATTTCATTGAAATATGGAGTTTCCTCTCTTTGTATTGTGAACATATGATTTGTATCTTATAAATTAAAGCTTTATGTACATTTCTTTTGACACGGAGTCTTATGAAAACTGTTCCGGTTTTGGTTGTCTGGGCAACATCTGCCTATGCACATCTAGGAATGTCTTGCAGTTCATACTGTTAAACATGGGTTCCGAAAGGTGCATTTTTCCTTTTCTGGAGCATATCCAAGCTTGTTGGGTTAATGGAACAATTCTTGTACACCGTGTGGCGTCTAAAGTTAACCCCTACCTCTCCTTGATTTCAGAGTGCCTGTCATCCTTCTGTCTAATTTTGGACGTGTCAGCAAGGAGAGTTGCCGTTTTTGTTGTTGTGTTTTTTAATGTAATACTCAAACCCCTGCCTCAAGGAAGACTATTGTGCTCATCAGTCTTTAAAATAATAGGCTGCTTCTGTAACCTGGAAATGAATACACAGTGAGCTGGTACAATTCGCAGAAAAAGCACTTTTGACATGGATGGGAACCTACCACTGTTATCCCCCTGAACAGACATCTGTTCTAGTCTCAGTTTGTGGCTTTTAACCAGCTGACTCCCGGAGCTGGATCCTGTCTGTCTGGGACCTCTAGTTATGGCCTGCGGTAGTGCACCAGAGTGCACCCTGCAATAGAGCCCGGCTCTACAGGGACCTCTAGTAACGGCCTGTGGTAGTGCACCCAGCGTTGGCTAGTACTATCCAGGGACCTCTAGTGACGATCTGTGGCATTGCACCATAGCTCACCCAGCACTATAACCTAGTTCTCAATGTTTACGTTTTTAGGTCTCGCTATTATATCCCGCAGGGATTAATAGCGAGTATATAGTAGGTGAAATAAACTCTTGACCAAGCGCGGATTACGTGCAGTTCATGTGATCTAGTCGTGTGAGACGCGCGTGCACGTCAAACCCATCAGCCTCGCACCAGACTTCAATGGAATGCCTCGTTCCCTCCCACTCGCTCGCTCCCCTGCTCCCCCGCCCTCCCCATCCGACTTGGAAAGAAGCCACTCGCACACAACCATTACACCATTTGTGCCTCGCATTCCCCCCCCACCAGACTACAAAGGAATGCCTCCCGCTCACCCGCCCCCTGACTCACCAAATGCTTCAGAGGGTAAGAGTTTTTTTTGTTTACCTTTCAATGTAAAATACGCTTCACAGTTATCTTTCAACCCCATCAGCCCTTTCGCAACACTTGAGCCCGGTCCCTCCCTAATCCTGAGTTAACCTGTTTAGCACCATCTTGTTCTGAAGAGTTGCTGAATTTGCTTTTTGGAGTAGCGCTTTCTGTTGCGAGTGATGGAAGCTTGGAAGGTTGCGTTTCATGTTCGGCGTCCACACCTCGCGCACCTCAGCGGAAATCAGTAATTGTCCATAGAAGTGTTTTGACTAAATAATGCGCCTGTTTTTAAATATAGACATCCACAGATCACACTCCCTGACTCTGTCTTGTAGTACAAGGCCATGCCTTTTAGTAACCTTGGCCTAAAACTACTGCGCGTCAAAACGTGGATTGATTTGGGTTTGTTCGACTGCTCTGGTCACTCTCGTTACTATTTACATTTTTATGTGTTACCGCCACGGTCATTTTATTTTCCAGAGGTGGGTAAGCCAACATATTAAAATGGGGATCTGAGCTAAAGATTGGCTTTGGCTCCAAGAGCCCCTCCTGCCCGATTGATGCCCTCGCTCTCCTGGAGTCCCTTGACTCAGTCCAGGGCAGTAGGTCTTTCGATCCCAGACTTGCAACTTACTGTCCGGGGGCTCCTTCACTCTGTCCGGCCATCAGCTCCTCCCCTCCAGCCCTGCCCTCTCTCCCTCTCCTCCCTTCTCTAGCCCATCTCCCTGCCCTGGTCAGTAGCCCCCTCCTTCTTGCCCGGGGCCCCCTTCCGTCTGTCCCAGGTGGCTCCTCCCTTCAGCCCTGCCCTCAATCAATCAATCAATCAATCATAGTATTTATATAGTGCACTACTCACCCGGAGGGTCTCAAGGCGCTTGGGGAGGGGGGGTCCGCTACTGCTCGAACAGCCAGGTCTTGAGCTGCTTCCTGAAGGCGACGTGGTCTTGGGTCAGGCGGAGGTGGGTCGGGAGGGAGTTCCAAGTCTTGGCGGCCAGGTGGGAGAAGGATCTTCCTCCTGTTGTGGCTCTTCGGATGCGGGGGACGGCGGCGAGGGCGTGGCTGGTCGATCGAAGGTGGCGTGTGGGAGCGTAGAAGTTGAGGGGGCTGTTGAGGTAACTCGGGCCTTGGTTGTGCAGGGCTTTGTGTGCGTGGGTGAGGAGGCGGAAGGTGATTCTCTTGTTGACCGGGAGCCAGTTCAGGTCTCTCAGGTGTCTGGAGATGTGGCTTCGTCTGGGGATGTCGAGGATGAGTCTTGCTGAGGCGTTCTGGATTCGCTGGAGTCTCTTCTGGAGCTTGGCGGTGGTTTCGGAGTAGAGGGCGTTGCCGTAGTCCAGACGGCTGGTGACGAGGGCCTGGGTGACCGTCTTCCTGGTCTCGGTGGGGATCCACCGGAAGATCTTACGTAGCATGCGCAGGATGTTGAAACAAGACGAGGAGGCGGCGTTGACTTGTCTGGTCATGGAGAGGGAGGAGTCCAGGATGAAGCCCAGGTTGCGTGCGTGGTCTGTTGGTTTGGGTGCGGAGCCCAGGGCGGGTGGCCACCAGGAGTCGTCCCAGGCGGAGGGCGAGGAGCCCAGGATGAGAACTTCCGTCTTGTCTGAGTTCAGTTTCAGGCGGCTGGTCATCATCCATTCGGCTACGTGTTTCATCCCTTCGTGTAGGTCGGCTCTGGCGGTGGCGGGGTCGTTGGTCAGGGAGAGGATCAGCTGTGTGTCGTCGGCGTAGGAGATGATGTTGAGGTTGTGTTGGCGTGCGATGGCCGCAAGGGGGCTCATGTAGACATTGAAGAGGGTGGGGCTGAGCGAGGAGCCTTGAGGAACGCCGCAGATGACTTCGGTGGCCTCTGACCTGAACGGGGGTAGGCGGATTCTCTGTGTTCTTACAGCGAGGAAGGAGATGATCCATTCCAGTGCCTTCTCCTGGATTCCGACGTTCCTGAGGCGTTGCACTAGGGTGCGGTGGCAGACAGTGTAGAATGCCGCGGAGAGGTCTAGGAGGATGAGGGCCGCTGTTTCTCCGTTGTCAAGCAGGGCACAGATGTCATCGGTGGCAGCGATGAGGGCGGTCTCGGTGCTGTGGTTGGCCCTGAAGCCCGACTGTGAGGGGTCGAGGATCCATTCGTCTCGAGGAAGGCGGCCAGCTGCTTGTTGACTGTCTTCTCGATGACTTTGGCTGGAAACGGGAGGAGCGAGATGGAGTGGTAGTTCTTGAGTTCGGTGGGGTCTGCTGTTGGTTTCTTTAGTAAAGAGTTCGGCGTGCTTCCAGCTCTCAGGGAAGGTTGCGGTGTCGAAGGAGGCGTTGATGATGTCCCGTAGCTGGGGTGCGATGGCGGCGTCGGCTTTGTTAAAGACGTGGTGAGGGCAGGGGTCAGTTGGAGATCCGGAGTGGATGGAGTTCATTGTGCGGATGGTGTCTTCGGTGTTGATAGGGGTCCAGGCGCTGAGGGTGGTGGTGGGGGGCGTTGGTGCGGTCGTGGGGAGCATTGGTTGTGTGCTGAAGCTGTTGTGTATGTCAGCGATCTTGTTGTGGAAGTAGGAGGCGAGGGAGTTGCAGAGGTCTTGTGATGGGGTGATGTCGTTGATTCCGGCGTTGGGGTTGGAGAGCTCTTTCACGATGTTGAAGAGTTCCTTGCTGTTGTGTGCGTTGTTGTCCAGTCTTTCCTCGAATGCTGTTTTCTTGGTGGCGCGAATCAGTTGATGGTGTTTTCGAGTGGCGAGCTTGAGGGTGGTCATGTTGTCCGGTGTTGGGTCTCTTCTCCATGCTTTCTCGAGAGCTCGGCAGTTCTTCTTGGAGCTCTTGAGTTCGTCGGTGAACCAGGATGCTTTCTTGCTGCCGGGTCTGCTGGGCGGGGTCCTCAGTGGGGCGAGGTCGTTTGCGCAGTTGCTGATCCACTTCGTGAGGTTGTCGGCGGCCTGGCTGGGGTTCGCGGAGCTGGCGGGAGGGTGCTGGTTCAGGGCTGCGGTGAGCTGGTCGGCCGTGATCTTGTTCCAGCTTCTTCGTGCAACCTGTTGCTGGGGGTGGTGGATCGTGGTCCTTCTGAAGCTGTAGTGGACGCAGCTGTGGTCCATCCAGTGGAGTCCGGTGGCGTGGCTGAAGGCGATGTCTTTGCTGGATGAGAAGACGGCATCGAGTGTGTGTCCGGCGAGGTGGGTGGGGGTGGTCACCAGCTGCTTGAGTCCGAGGTTGGCGAGGTTGTCAAGCAGGGTGGTGGTATTGCGGTCATTGTTGTTCTCCAGGTGGAAGTTGAGGTCCCCGAGGAGGATGTAGTCAGCGGAGGGAAGGGCGTGCGGGCTGATGAAGTCGGCGATGTCTTCGCTGGATTGTGTGCGGGGTCCCGGGGGACGGTAGATCAGGGTGCCTCTGAGGGTGGTCCTGGGGTCAGTGTGGATCTGGAAGTGCAGGTGTTCGGCGGTTGTCAGGGTGTCGTCGGTGTTGGTCGTGATGCGGATGGTGTTCCTATGGATGATGGCGATGCCTCCTCCCTTCTGGTTGACGCGGTCCCTCCGGGTGATCTTGTATCCGTCCGGGATGGCGATGGCGATGTCGGGCGCTGAGGAGGCGTTCATCCAGGTTTCCGTGAGGAAGGCGGCGTCTGGAGATGTGGTGTCGAGGAGGTTCCAGAGTTGAACGGCGTGTCTGTGGACGGAGTGGGTGTTGAGCAGGATGCACTTCAGGTGGTTGCTGCTGGTGTTCGGCTTGGTGGGTGCTGGTGTAGTGCAGGTCCGGATGCATGTGAACTTGCAGGCGTGGCAGCTGAAGGGTCCATGGGTGCATCTCGGAGTGGCTTGGTAGCATCCCGGGGCTCAGCCGGTGTTGAGTGCATTGAGGGTGGCGGCGTCGTACGTCCAGCGGGAGGGGTGGCCTCTGCGGGGGCCAGGGGTCCTGGCACTGGGCGCGGTCCAGGCGCGGACAGGCGTAGACGGGCTTACCTTTGGCGCACCTTCGGCGCTCAATCGGTGCTCCCGCTGCGCGCGCCCGCTGCGCGGTCGCTCTGGGGACGTCATAAGAAGGGAGCCGGTCGGGAGGGTCTGCGGGAAGGCGGGAGCGAGAGCCAATCGGCTGGCAGGGGGGCGGGGCCGCGGGCTAGGGCGGCGGGAAAAGCTGGAGCGGGCTTGGCAGCCCTCGGGTGGCTGGAGCTGTGGGAGGCTGGTGTGGGCTCGGCGGTCCTCGGGTGGCTGGGGCTGCGGGAGCAGGCACAGGCACAGGAGCTTGGGGGTGACCAGACCAGAAGGCGCAGTGGCCACTCCCTGGTTCTGGTCAGGCTCCCCTTAAGATGGGAGCCGGTCGGGAGGGTCTGCGGGGAGGCGGGAGCGAGAGCCAATCGGCTGGCGGGGGGGCGGGGCCGCGGGCTAGGGCGGCAGGAAAAGCTGGAGCAGGCTTGGCGGCCCTCGGGTGGCTGGAGCTGCGGGAGGCTGGTGTGGGCTCGGCGGCACTTGGGTGGCTGGGGCTGCGGGAGCAGGCACAGGCACAGGAGCTTGGGGGTGACCAGACCAGAAGGCGCAGTGGTCACTCCCTGGTTCTGGTCAGGCTCCCCTTAAGAAGAGAGCCGGTCGGTAGGGTCTGCGGGGAGGCGGGAGCGAGAGCCAATCGGCTGGTGGGGGGGCGGTGCCGCGGGCTAGGGCGGCGGGAAAAGCTGGAGCGGGCTTGGCGGCCCTCGGGTGGCTGGAGCTGCGGGAGGCTGGTGTGGGCTCGGCGGCCCTCGGGTGGCTGGGGCTGCGGGAGCAGGCACAGGCACAGGAGCTTGGGGGTGACCAGGCCAGAAGGCGCAGTGGTCACTCCCTGGTTCTGGTCAGGCTCCCCTTAAGAAGGGAGCCGGTCGGGAGGGTCTGCGGGGAGGCGGGAGCGAGAGCCAATCGGCTGGCGGGGGCGGGGCCATGGGCTAGGGCGGCGGGAAAAGCTGGAGCGGGCTTGGCGGCCCTCGGGTGGCTGGAGCTGCGGGAGGCTGGTGTGGGCTCGGCGGCCCTCTGGTGGCTGGGGCTGCGGGAGCAGGCACAGGCACAGGAGCTTGGGGGTGACCAGGCCAGAAGACGCAGTGGTCACCTCAGATACCTCCCTCCCTCTCAGCCCCGATCAGACACTTTCTGCTTCTCTGACCTGGGGTCCCCCTTCACTCATTCCGGAGCAGCTGCTCTCTCCCTCCTCAGCCCTCCCCTCAGACGGCCCCTTCTCCCCCCACAGTCGGCGGCTCTTCACAGGTCCCCCTTCTCGTGTTACTCAGTGTTAGAAGGGGCGGTCCCAGGGGGACAGGATATGCTCTCCCGACCACCCCGTGACCCACCTCTCCTAGGAACGCTGCCGAGCACTGGCGGGAGGCCCTTGCAGGGGAGGACTTCGTATCTAGGATCGTACACACTGAGCTTCCACCACACTTATAAACGGACACCACACCGTTGAGTTCAGTATACAAGGTTCTTTATCAAATAGTAGATATGAGGTAACGAGTACGTATTTACAAGGCGATCTAGAGATCGTAAAGAGTCCCGGTTGTGAGGAATAGGGATGCGGGAGAGTCACGTTACTGGGACCAGTACGAAGCGTACACTGCGCACAGCTCTCAATCCTCGAGCCGGGGGATACAGTAGATGGGGGCCGTACTGCTGCTCCACTCACTTCTTTTCGAGCCAGGTCGTACAGGTAGCATCGATGGTCCAGCCGGACCAGAGTACTCCTCGAGCCGCGACAAAGTCAGCAGGGCTCGATCCGGAGTGAACGGAGTGTCTGTGAGTTCTTGGGGAGCCGCGATCACGTCAGCAGGGCTCAAGATGTTCCACAAATGTCCTTTTCCAAAAGGATGAGCCGAAACGTCGTCAGCATGGCTCGCACAAGTTACAAAGTTCCAGTATCGATCTTCTTCTCAAAATGGCTGAGCCGCCACCAGGTCCGCAGGGCTCTCTTCTCCAGGATTCAACTGCCCGCTAGTTCTAGAGCGGGTCTTGTTATAGTCCGGTTCCCCTTTGAAGTCCGGACCCTCGCAGGTGGGGATCTGAGGCCTCGGGCTGATCGTCGGGGTTTCCTGCCGGCTGGCTCTTTGATCCTTTGAAGATCCGACCGGGGATTTCCAGATGCCTATCAGGGCCTGGAGCCAGCTCTCGGGGAGGCCAGAGGTGTGATCGAAACTAGTCCCCAGGGGGAGGCCAGAGGTGTGAGGGAAACCAGACTCCCAGGGGAGGCCGGAGATGTAATCGAAACCCTTTGGGTCCTGTCTCCCTCAGAGGGAACCTTCCACCCCCCCCAGCCGGGCATGGGACGTCTGACGCCTAAGTTTAGATGGGGCCGGGGTCATGCATGGGGTTATGGAGTCAGGGATCTTGGGGAAGGGTGATGGCTACCGGGGCCCTCTGGGATGATGCAGGCTCTGGGCGCCCGGTACCGGGAGGATAGATGGCAGGATGCGGGGATGGTCGTCCGTTTGGTAGGGTCCTGTAGGGAATGGGGCGGACAGGGGAAGGGACGACCAGGGGTTTCTGCTGCACAAGGATAACGGTCGGGGCGCTGAGGATCGGGGGGAACCACGCCACGAGGCCAGGTCCAACACGCGTCCCCCAAGCTGAAAGGCAGGGAGAACTACTCATCCCCTTGGGGGTTCTCTTCACTGAAGGGGAAACACCTGGACAGGCCGTCCGCGTTGGCCTGGTCAGTACCAGGGCGGTGTTCTACGGTGAAGTCCATCCCCTGGAGGGAAATGGACCAGCGTAGCAGCTTGGGGTTCTCTCCTCTCATCTGCATTAGCCACCGGAGGGGCAGATGGTCAGTTTGGACCCGGAAGTGAGTACCGAACAGGTAGGGCCTCAGCTTCTTCAGGGCCCAAACCACCGCGAAGGCCTCCCGCTCGATGGTGCTCCATCTCTGCTCTCGGGGTAGTAACCTCCTGCTAATGAATGCAACTGGCTGATCTAGGCCCTTCTCAATTAACTGGGATAAGACGGCTCCGATGCCATGCTCAGAGGTGTCCGTTTGGACCACAAACTCTCGGGAGTAGTCGGGGGCCTGGAGTACTGGGGCAGTGCACATGGCTGTCTTCAATGATTCAAACGCCTTCTGGCAGGCGGGGGTCCAGCTAACTTTCTTCGGCTGCTTCTTGGAGGTTAATTCTGTGAGGGGGACTACGATGCTGCCATAACCTTTGATGAACCTTCGATAGTAACCAGTGAGCCCCAGGAAAGCCCCCACTTCCGTCTGGAACGTGGGGGCCTCCCAGGCCACGATCGCATCGATCTTGGGTTGGAGGGGGGCAACTCGGCCGCTCCCAACCTGGTGTCCTAGGTAGACCACCGATCCTTGTCCAATCTGACATTTACTGGCTTTGATGGTAAGGCCCGCTCTACGCAGGGCCATCAACACATCCCAGAGGTTTTGTAGGTGTTCGGTCCAGTGGGAGCTGAATACTGCGATATCGTCGAGATATGCGGCGCTGAATCCCTCCAGCCCAGCCAGTACCTGGTTAACCAGCCTCTGGAAGGTGGCAGGGGCATTTTTCATTCCAAAGGGCATCACCCGGAAGTGATAGTGTCCATCGGGTGTGGAAAAGGCGGATCTCTCCTTTGCCCCCTCCGTGAGTGCGATTTGCCAGTAACCGCAGGTCAGGTCAAAGGTGCTGAGGTAGTGGGCAGACCCCAGGCGGTCAATTAGCTCATCTGCGCGGGGAATAGGGTGTGCGTCGGTCCGGGTGACTGCGTTGAGCCCGCGGTAGTCCACACAGAACCTCAGCTCGGGAACGGTGCCGGGGGCGGCCGCCTTCGGAACCAGAACCACGGGGCTGGCTCAGGGGCTGTCAGAGAACTCGACCACTCCTAGGGCTAACATTTTGGAAACTTCGCCTTGATGCAGGCCCGGACTCTGTCAGGGACGCGGTAGGCTCTGTGCTGTACCGGAGGGCTGTCCCCGGTGTCCACATCTTGGACGCACCAACTGGTGATGCCGGGGACAAGAGAGAACAGGTCTGAGAATTGTCCCAATAACTGGCGACAGTCCTCGTGTTGCTCGGGGGTGAGGGAGGAGGAGAGACTCACTCCTTCTACGGAGCTATCTTTTTCCTTCGCACACAGGAGATCAGGTAGAGGCTCTGTGTCTTCTTCCGCTCTGTCGTCGGTGGCTAGGCGCAAACCCAACTCAGACCACACGAAGTGGGGTTTAAGGCGGTTCACGTGGAGGACCCACAAAGGGTTCCTTGGGGATTGCATATCTACCAGGTAGGTGACTTGGCTCTTGCATTCCACCACTTTGAAGGGCCCGGTCCACTTGTCCTGGAGGGCGCAAGGTTCCACCGGGGTCATAACCCACACCTGTTGGCCCGGTTGGAACTCGACCAGAGTGGCATTCTGATCATACCAACGTTTCATTTCTTCTTGGCTCGCCTCGAGGTTTGCCTCTGCGAGCTCTCGGAATCTCCGAGTCTGATTCTGGAGAGTCAGAATGTATCGAAACACATCGGGGGGAGGGTCCCGGGGCACAGCCTCCCAGCCCTCCTTGACCAGGCTGAGGGGTCCCCATACGGGGTGTCCGTAGAGCAGCTCGAAGGGGCTGAACCCCAAGGACTTCTGGGGGACTTTCTGGTAGGCGAACAGGAGGCAGGGTAGGAGGATGTCCCACTTGCGCCTCAGGGACTCTTCGAGACCCATGATCATTCCCTTGAGGGTCCGGTTGAATCGCTCAACCAGGCCGTTACCTTGGGGGTAGTACGGGAAGGTGAATTTGTACGTCACCCCACATTGTTGCCACAGGGACTTCATGTACTTGGAGATAAAGTTTGTCCTTCGGTCGCTCACAACTTCTTGCGGGAATCCCACCCGGGAGAAGATCCCCATCAGGGCCCGCCCCACTACGGGAGCCATCACCGTCCGGAGGGGAATGGCTTCGGGGTACCGGGTGGCATGGTCCACCAGGACTAGGATGAATCTATGGCCCAGGGCGGTCCGGGGGTCCAGGGGCCCCACGATGTCTATTCCCACCCGTTCAAAGGGGGTACTGACTACAGGGAAGGGTTGGAGGGGAGCCTTGCGCTTCCCTCCGCTCTTCCCGCTGGCCTGGCACGTGGGGCAGGACTTGCAGTGGGTCTCCACATCGGCGCGCATGTGGGGCCAATAAAAATGGGTGACCAGCCAGTGATAGGTCTTATCCTGTCCCAGGTGTCCTGCCAGGGATACATCATGGGCCAGGTTCAGGAGGAAGTCGCGGAAACGTAGGGGTACCATCAGCACCCGGGCTGACCCTAGCTCAACGGACTTCTGTTCGCTATACAAGAGGCCCTTTTCCCAGTAAACCCAATGGGATCCGGACTGGTCCCCGGCGGCCTGGGCGGGGATGGTTGTCCGTTTGGTAGGGTCCTGTAGGGAACGGGGCGGACAGGGGACGGGACGACCAGGGGTTTCTGCTGCACAAGGATAACTGTTGGGGCGCTGAGGATCGGGGGGAACCACGCCACGAGGCCAGGTCCAAAACTCAGGACCACTCCCTCCAGACCCCTCTCCCCTCCCGCCTTCGACTGCCCTCTCACCTCTTGCCTCTGCCTCACACCCCTGCACCCTCTGCCCACTCACTCTGTGATCACCCATTTATTTTCTGCCCTACTCTTTTTTGACCTTTCTCCCGGTCCCTAACCCTCCTCCCCAATCTTCTTTGGCATTTCATTTTGGGAGAGGATGTGGTCCTTCGGCATAAACGCACAGCGCTGGAAACCAGGGTTCGAGCCTCATGGTCGCGTCCACATCCTGTGATTCTGGGCAATTCACTTAATCTCCCTGTGCCTGAATGTGTAATGTAAATATGGTGCTCAGGTTACTTTCTTGTTAGTTCCTTCTGAGATTTCTCACCTGGAGATGATATTGTGTTTGCACACGGTCCCTGTCTCGTAGTTTGTGGGAACTCATTTTGCTCTAATTCTGTAGCTGTGGTTTCCACCTGGTTCCACAGCACTGTTTGGATTCTTTGAAAGCAAATGTGGGTATTGGCGGTCTTCCATGATTTTGCTGGCCTGTGGTGTGTAGTATGCAGTTTTAGACCTCATAGTCTTGCTGTCATAAACTATCAAATAATAACAATCAGTTTCACTAGCAGAATCCTGCTGCAGATGTTGGCCTTTAAATCAGGAAGTGCTTGCATGACACACGCAGAAACATGTTGACGCTTCAGTAAAGATTCCAGGACTTAATTTGGCTGTGTATTCCACTGTCTCCCTGCTTCATCTTAAAATGGCATCGGTTAGTGTTGCTTTTTGGGGACATTAGGACTCTGCAGCTAGAGTTATTTACACAACGATAACAAGAACACTGGACACCACTTCCTGCCCAAGGACTAGGAAGTGTGTATATATATATATATATATATATATATATATATATATATATATATATATATATATATATATATATATATATATATTTATACACACACATATATATATATATATATATATATATATATATATATATATATATATATATATATATATATATATATATATATATATATATATATATATATATATGTGTGTGTGTGTTCACTTAAAAAACCATAGGTTTCAGGCCTTATATAGCTAGGAATTAGCATTCAAAAAACCATTGAAATTGCTCCTATATAGTTAGTTGTACTAACGATATTTCGCGCACCCGCAATCCACTGCTGATGATGTCACATATTATATCATTCATGACATGGTCAGTGACATCACTGATGACATCACTGATGATATCTCAAATGACAGCACTGATGACATCTCATTTGACATCACTGATGACATCACTGATGACATCATCCAGTGACTGTGTTTCTGTAAAGTTTAAATATGTTTTACATATTGAAGAATGAGTGGATGTATAATTGTCTGGATGAAGGATTTAGTAGGTGCGTGACTGACTTTATGAGCCAGTGATTAAATGTGTCTTATTAAATATATGGGTTAGTGACTAATCTGTCTGAATGTGTGCATCAGTATGTCTGTTGTTGTGTAAGCTGCTGCATGTGTTGATCAGTAGCTATATGAGTGGCTATATGGGTTATTGATTGGTTGCCCAAGTATTTGAATGGGAGACTGAGTGTGTGTGTGGGTGGCTGGGAGGTGTGTGACTCTGTGCATAGATGTATGAGCAGTTGATTCACTAGGTGTATGAGTTCAAGAGTGCATGTGGAAACAGCTATATGGGTGGTTGACTGTGTGCATGGGTGTGTTGCTGAGTGAATGGATATCTCAGTGCTACATGTGCAAGTAAGTACATATGTAAAACACAGTGCATGTGAGAGTTGGCATATATAAATGACTATACATGAGAGCCAGTGAATGTGCGGGTGGCTATATGGATCATTGTGTACTTGTATCAGTGATTGTATAAGAGAGTAAGTATGTGTTAGTATATGTTTGAATAAGTAAGGTGTTGTGTGTATAACTGTATAGTTGAGGAAAGGGAAGTGTGATTGCTTCTTTGCATGACTGACTAGGTGTGTGAGTAACTCCATGGATGAGTGGCAGTGTGTGAGTGTCTGTATAGGTGTATGAGTGCATATGATAGTGTTGTATTGATGAGTGACTGTATGTATGAGTGATTCTATGGGTGAATGAGTGAATGTGTGTGTAGACCTAGAAATCAGTGAGTGTTTATGTAGTAACTGGTATTGGTGTGCCAATGGTTTAAAGAATGGTAGTCTGTATTTAACACTGGGTGTATCAAAGGTTATATTAGAGTGTGAGGAGGTGCATCGTATTTTCACATGAATGATATCATCAGTGATGTGATCAGTGCTGTCAAATGAGATGTCATCATTGATGTCATTTGAGATGTCATCAGTGATGTCAACAGTGATGCCACTGACCATGTCATGAATGATGTAATATGTGACATCATCAGCAGTGGATTGCGGGTGCGCGAAATATAGTTAGTACAACTAACTATATAGGAGCAATTTCAATGGTTTTTTAAATGCTAATTCCTAACTATATAAGGCCTGAAACCTATGGTTTTTTAAGTGAATTTTCAAGATTTTTAAAATGCTAATTCGTAACTATATAAGGCCTGAAACCTATGGTTTTTTTAAGTGAATTTGCAAGGTTTTTTAAATGCTAAATCCTAACTATATAAGGCCTGAAACCTATGGTTTTTTAAGTGAATTTGCAAGGTTTTTTAAATACTAATTCCTAACTATATAAGGCTTGAAACCTATGGTTTTTTCAGTGAATTTGCAAGGTTTTTTTAAATGCTAATTCCTAACTATATCAGGCCTGAAACCTATATTTTTTTCAATAAATTTCAAAGGTTTTGTAAATGCTAATTCTATTAGCGGATAACGTTTATATATGTTATTATCCTTCTGGGACCACCTGAGCAGCCATCTTGTTTCTCAGGAGAAGTGAGGCACAAGAGAGCATAAAACAAGAGTGGAAAACGCGAAAAGGGGGCAGGGTTGAGACCCCCTGACTCCCTAGCCCTTCTCAGGGGCCCCAGGGGTCAGGGGTCCCAGAAGATTTTTGTAATCACGGGGTACGCGTACGGTGCGCGTACCCCGCGATTATTTTTTTTTTTTGCCCTTAGGGTTTTTTTTGGGACACCTTGAGAAGGGGTAGAGGGGTTGGGGGGTCTCTACCCTGCCCCCTTTTTGTGTTTTCCACTCTTGTTTTGGGCTCTCTTGTGCCTCAGTTCTCCTGAAAAACAAGATGGTGGCCAACACTTCCTGGTTTGGACAGTTTGGAATGTTGACAGTCGACTGCCAGCCAATCAGAAACTCGCTCGCGCACGTAAGGGTATGCGCACGTTGCGCGTACGGGGGGCGCATATAGATATATAATTTGCTCAAATTCAATGTTCTCAACAACTACTGGAGGGATTTTCACCAAATATAGAAAAGGCACTACTGCATACCTGTCCCTACCATTTTGCCAAGTTTGGTGTAATTCCGTTCAGCCGTTCGGGCTGTAGCAGTGTCTAAAGGTCCCATAGAAAATGCCATTTGAAAAATTTCAAATTCAATTTTCTCAAGAACTACTGGAGGGATTTTCCCCAAACATAGCAAAGGCACATCTTCATACCAGGCCCTACCATTTTGCCAAGTTTGGTGTAATTCCATTCAGCCGTTCGGGCTGTAGCCGTGTCTAAAGGTCCCTATGGAAATTAACATTTGGAAAACACGTTTTGGGACTCCGCTTTCGGCCCCCGCTTGACGAATCCCCCCGAAACTTTCAGGGAAGGAGCGGAGCGGAGCTGGCCAAAATTCTGGAAAATGACACACAGATTCCTCAATCGTCGCCAAAGTTATTCCCAATAGAATGTTGAGCGCATATAGATATATAATTTGCTCAAATTCAATTTTCTCAACAACTACTGGAGGGATTTTCACCAAATATAGAAAAGGCACTACTGCATACCTGTCCCTGCCATTTTGTCAAGTTTGGTGTAATTCCGTTCAGCCGTTCGGGCTGTAGCCGTGTCTAAAGGTCCCATAGAAAATGCCATTTGAAAAATGTCAAATTCAAATTTCTCAAGAACTACTTTAGGGATTTACACCAAACATACAAAAGGCACTGCTGCATACCAGTCCCTACCATTTTGCCAAATCTGGTGTAATTCCGTTCAGCCGTTCGAGCTGTAGCCTTGTCAGAATGTCCCTATGGAAATTAACATTGGAAAAACACGTTTTGGGACCCCCATTTTTTATCGGCCCCGGCTTGACGAATCCCCCCAAACTTTCAGGGAAGGAGCGGAGCGCAGCGAGGCAAATTTAAGGAAAATTACAGGCAGATCCCTCAATCGGCGCCAAAGTTATTCCCAATAGAATGTTCAGAATTTCCTATGGTGACTAGGTCCTAACTATATATACCTACTGGCGACCGCCAGTAGGTAATATATATATCTATACTACTATTATAAAGAGAGAACAGAAACCTTTTGGCAAGGTAAACTCGGGAACCACAGCGCCAATCCACACACCCAATACATTGTTGGAATCCTCAGGGTGTATAGATGGACATAGGCGACATAAAATTGAAATAAACGTAAATTAAAAAACGTAAAATTTCAAAACAAAGTAGTCCCCTAAAACTAGCGCCAGGCGCGACGTAGCGCTGACCGCGACCTAGACGTGATGACAACATGCGGGGAGGAGCGGTGACGTGCGGCGAGGAGTGGCGGTGAAGTCCAGAGCGGGCGGCTCAGGTAAGGCAAAGAGTGGCGAGGAGTGGCGGTGAAGTCCGGAGCGGGCGGCTCAGGTAAAGCAAAGGCAGGCGGGAGGCGGGAGGCGGGAGGCGGGAGGTGGGCGGCGGGCGGGAGGCTCGAGGCGGGCGGGAGGCGGTCTGGGCAATGTCGGGGAAGGCCGCGGGGGGTGGCGGCGAGGCGGGAGGCGGGAGGGATGCGGTCTGGGCAATTTCGGGGCGAGCGGGAGTGCACAGAGGCTTAAAATGCTGCCTCCAGCCCCCTTCTGCCCCGGGCAATGCCAGGGTGGGCTGCTAGTATATATATATATATGTATATATATATATATATATATATATCCATACCACGCCCCTCTCCGAAGGAAAAGAACGAGCCACACCTGTAGCAGGTCAGAAACACGCTTTATTCAGCATTCTGGGCATGACGCGTTTCGTCGAGTAGACTTTTTCAAATGCCCATTTCCATCAGAAGTGCTTGCATAACTCCACCTTTAACCCAGCTGGCCTCGTTGCGATTGGCTGAAACCTGCTGGCCGGCGCTAGGGAGCATTACACAAACTCGGACCTCCGAGTCCTTGCAGCAGGCAGTCTTATTCGTCAGTACTCCCCCCAGTGGGCGGTGACTGCCTCTCACTCCACTAGCGCTGAGGTTATGGTGGAAAAGCGGCTGTCCTGAAACAATCACCCACCCGCAGGGCACAACTGTAGCCTTGGAGCGACACATCAGTTTGAGACGCTCCCTCGTGTGTTCACGATCCAGTCCATTGGTAGGTCACAGCAGCGCGATGCGGTGGTTCGGCAGCATCCCCAGGCAATGAGGTAGACCAAAACTTGCGTTTGTTTGCCACTGCTTGCTCCGAACAACTTGGTTGGGTGGGGGGCTCTTAGTGTGCTGTGGCCGCACACAATATTTCCATACCACGCCCCTCTCCGAAGGAAAAGAACGAGCCACACCTGTAGCAGGTCAGAAACACGCTTTATTCAGCATTCTGGGCATGACGCGTTTCGTCGAGTAGACTTTTTCAAATGCCCATTTCCATCAGAAGTGCTTGCATAACTCCACCTTTAACCCAGCTGGCCTCGTTGCGATTGGCTGAAACCTGCTGGCCGGCGCTAGGGAGCATTACACAAACTCGGACCTCCGAGTCCTTGCAGCAGGCAGTCTTATTCGTCAGTACTCCCCCCAGTGGGCGGTGACTGCCTCTCACTCCACTAGCGCTGAGGTTATGGTGGAAAAGCGGCTGTCCTGAAACAATCACCCACCCGCAGGGCACAACTGTAGCCTTGGAGCGACACATCAGTTTGAGACGCTCCCTCGTGTGTTCACGATCCAGTCCATTGGTAGGTCACAGCAGCGCGATGCGGTGGTTCGGCAGCATCCCCAGGCAATGAGGTAGACCAAAACTTGCGTTTGTTTGCCACTGCTTGCTCCGAACAACTTGGTTGGGTGGGGGGCTCTTAGTGTGCTGTGGCCGCACACAATATTTCCATACCACGCCCCTCTCCGAAGGAAAAGAACGAGCCACACCTGTAGCAGGTCAGAAACACGCTTTATTCAGCATTCTGGGCATGACGCGTTTCGTCGAGTAGACTTTTTCAAATGCCCATTTCCATCAGAAGTGCTTGCATAACTCCACCTTTAACCCAGCTGGCCTCGTTGCGATTGGCTGAAACCTGCTGGCCGGCGCTAGGGAGCATTACACAAACTCGGACCTCCGAGTCCTTGCAGCAGGCAGTCTTATTCGTCAGTACTCCCCCCAGTGGGCGGTGACTGCCTCTCACTCCACTAGCGCTGAGGTTATGGTGGAAAAGCGGCTGTCCTGAAACAATCACCCACCCGCAGGGCACAACTGTAGCCTTGGAGCGACACATCAGTTTGAGACGCTCCCTCGTGTGTTCACGATCCAGTCCATTGGTAGGTCACAGCAGCGCGATGCGGTGGTTCGGCAGCATCCCCAGGCAATGAGGTAGACCAAAACTTGCGTTTGTTTGCCACTGCTTGCTCCGAACAACTTGGTTGGGTGGGGGGCTCTTAGTGTGCTGTGGCCGCACACAATATTTCCATACCACGCCCCTCTCCGAAGGAAAAGAACGAGCCACACCTGTAGCAGGTCAGAAACACGCTTTATTCAGCATTCTGGGCATGACGCGTTTCGTCGAGTAGACTTTTTCAAATGCCCATTTCCATCAGAAGTGCTTGCATAACTCCACCTTTAACCCAGCTGGCCTCGTTGCGATTGGCTGAAACCTGCTGGCCGGCGCTAGGGAGCATTACACAAACTCGGACCTCCGAGTCCTTGCAGCAGGCAGTCTTATTCGTCAGTACTCCCCCCAGTGGGCGGTGACTGCCTCTCACTCCACTAGCGCTGAGGTTATGGTGGAAAAGCGGCTGTCCTGAAACAATCACCCACCCGCAGGGCACAACTGTAGCCTTGGAGCGACACATCAGTTTGAGACGCTCCCTCGTGTGTTCACGATCCAGTCCATTGGTAGGTCACAGCAGCGCGATGCGGTGGTTCGGCAGCATCCCCAGGCAATGAGGTAGACCAAAACTTGCGTTTGTTTGCCACTGCTTGCTCCGAACAACTTGGTTGGGTGGGGGGCTCTTAGTGTGCTGTGGCCGCACACAATATTTCCATACCACGCCCCTCTCCGAAGGAAAAGAACGAGCCACACCTGTAGCAGGTCAGAAACACGCTTTATTCAGCATTCTGGGCATGACGCGTTTCGTCGAGTAGACTTTTTCAAATGCCCATTTCCATCAGAAGTGCTTGCATAACTCCACCTTTAACCCAGCTGGCCTCGTTGCGATTGGCTGAAACCTGCTGGCCGGCGCTAGGGAGCATTACACAAACTCGGACCTCCGAGTCCTTGCAGCAGGCAGTCTTATTCGTCAGTACTCCCCCCAGTGGGCGGTGACTGCCTCTCTCTCCACTAGCGCTGAGGTTATGGTGGAAAAGCGGCTGTCCTGAAACAATCACCCACCCGCAGGGCACAACTGTAGCCTTGGAGCGACACATCAGTTTGAGACGCTCCCTCGTGTGTTCACGATCCAGTCCATTGGTAGGTCACAGCAGCGCGATGCGGTGGTTCGGCAGCATCCCCAGGCAATGAGGTAGACCAAAACTTGCGTTTGTTTGCCACTGCTTGCTCCGAACAACTTGGTTGGGTGGGGGGCTCTTAGTGTGCTGTGGCCGCACACAATATTTCCATACCACGCCCCTCTCCGAAGGAAAAGAACGAGCCACACCTGTAGCAGGTCAGAAACACGCTTTATTCAGCATTCTGGGCATGACGCGTTTCGTCGAGTAGACTTTTTCAAATGCCCATTTCCATCAGAAGTGCTTGCATAACTCCACCTTTAACCCAGCTGGCCTCGTTGCGATTGGCTGAAACCTGCTGGCCGGCGCTAGGGAGCATTACACAAACTCGGACCTCCGAGTCCTTGCAGCAGGCAGTCTTATTCGTCAGTACTCCCCCCAGTGGGCGGTGACTGCCTCTCACTCCACTAGCGCTGAGGTTATGGTGGAAAAGCGGCTGTCCTGAAACAATCACCCACCCGCAGGGCACAACTGTAGCCTTGGA